>NC_081364.1:61407418-61439918 GCF_030684315.1 Stegostoma tigrinum | reverse complement strand
AGACACAGACACACACACACACACAACACAGACACACAACACAGACATCACAGACAGACAAACAGACACGCACGCACACAAAAAAGACACGCACACAGACAGCCACAAAAACAACACACACACACAGACACCTCACACACACACACAACACAGACACACACACACACACACACAATACAGACATCACAGACAGACACACAGACACGCACGCACACAACAAAGACACACACAAACACAGACGGGCACAAACACAACACACACACACACAGACACGCACAAACACCTCACACACACACACAACACAGACATACACACACAAAACACAGACACACACACACACACACACACAACACAGACACACACATACACACAACACAGACACACACACACAGAACACAGACACACACACACAACACAGACACACACACACACAACACAGACACACACACACACAACACAGACACACACACACACACACAACACAGACACACACACACAACACGGACACAAACACACACACAACACAGATACACACACAACACAGATACACACACACACAACACAGACATGCACAAACAGAGACACGCACAAACACAACACAGACATCACAGACAGACAGACACGCACGCACACAACACAGACACGCACAAACACAACACACACACAGACACGCACAAACACCTCACACACACACAACACAGACACACACACACAACACAGACACACACACACACAACACAGACACACACAGACACACACAACACAGACATCACAGACAAACACACAGACACGCACGCACAGAACAAAGACACGCACAAACACAGACACGCACACACACAACACAGACACACACACACAACACAGACACAGACACACACACAACACAGACACACAGGCACACACACACAACACAGACACACACACAACACAGATACACACACACACAACACAGACACACACACAACACAGACACACACACACAAACACACACACACAAAACAGACACACGCACACAACACACACACACACACACACAACAAAGACAGACACAACACAGACACACACACACACAACACAGACAGACACACAGACACGCACGCACACAACAAAGACACAAACACAGACAGGCAAAAAAAACAACACACACACAGACACGCACAAACACAACACACACACAGACACGCTCAAACACCTCACGCACACACAACACAGACACACACACACAACACAGAGACACACACACAACACAGAGACACACACACACACACAACACAGACATCACAGACAGACACACAGACACGCACGCACACAGACATGCACAAACACAACACACACACACACAAACACACACACACAACACACACACACACAACAAAGACAGACACAACACAGACACACACACACACAACACAGACACACAGACACACACACACAACACAGACACACACACACAACACACACACACAACACAGACAGACACAACACAGACACACACACACAACACAGACACACAACACAGACATCACAGACAGACACACAGACACGCACGCACACAACAAAGACACGCACAAACACAGACAGGCACAAACACAACACACACACACACCTCTCACACACACACACACAACACAGACACACACACACACAAAACACAGACACACACAGACAAAACACAGACACACACACACAAAACACAGACACACAACACAGACACACACACACCACACAGACACACACACACACACAACACAGACACACACACACAGACACACAGACACACAACACAGACACACACATATACACAACACAGACACACACACACAGAACACAGACACACACACACACACAACACAGACACACACACACACACAACACAGACACACACACACACACAACACAGACACAAACACTGACATGCACAAACAGAGACACGCACAAACAGAGACACGCACAAACAGAGACACGCACGCACACAACACAGACACACACAAACACAGACACGCACACACACAACACACACAGACACGCACAAACACCTCACACACACACACAACACAGACACACACACACAACACAGACACACACACACAAAACACAGACACACACAACACAGACACACACACACACACACACACACACACACAACACAGACATCACAGACAGACACACAGACACGCACACACACAACAAAGACACGCACAAACACAGACACGCACACACACAACACAGACACACAGACATACACACTACACACACACACACACACACACAAAACACACAGACACACAGACACACAACACAGACACAGACAGACACGCACACGCACCACACAGACAACACAGACAGACACACAGACATGCACACACACAACACAGACACACACACACACAACACAGAAACACACACACAACACAGACACACACACACAACACAGACATCACAGACAGACACACAGACACGCACGCACACAACAAAGACACGCACAAACACAGAACACGCACACACACAACACAGACACACATACACACACACAACACAGACACACACACACACAACACAGACATCACAGACAGACAGACACGCACACACACAACACAGACACACAAACACACACACAACACAGACACACACACAACACAGACACACACACACACAACACAGACACACACACAACACAGATACACACACACAACACACACACACACACACAACACAGACATCACAGACAGACAGACACGCACACACACAACACAGACACACAAACACACACACAACACAGACACACACACAACACAGACACACACACACAACACAGACACACACACAACACAGATACACACACAACACAGACACACACACACAACACAGACACACACACACACAACACAGACACACACACACACACACACACACACAACACGGACACAGACACACACACACACACACACACACTACACAGACACACACACACACACACACAACACAGACATCACACACAGACAGACACGCACACACACAACACAGACACACAAACACACACACACACACGCAACACAGACACACAAACACACACAACACAGACACACACACAACACAGATACACACACACACAACACCGACACACACACAACCACAACACACACACACAACCACAACACACACACACAACCACAACACACACACACACAACACAGACACACACACACACAACACAGACACACACACACAACACACACACACACAACACAGACACACACACACACAACACAGACACACACACACACAACACAGACACAGACACACACACACACACACACACAGACACACAGACACACACACACACACAACACAGACATCACAGACAGACAGACACGCACGCACACAACACAGACACGCACAAACACCTCACACACACAACACAGACACACACACACACAACACAGACACACACACACACAACACAGACACACACACACACAACACACAGACACACACACACAACACAGACACACACAACACAGACACACACACACACACAACACAGACATCACACACAGACAGACACGCACACACACAACACAGACACACAGACACACACACAACACAGACACACAGACACACACACAACACAGACACACACACAACACAGATACACACACACACAACACAGACACACACACAACCACAACACACACACACACAACACAGACACACACACACAACACAGACACACACACACAACACAGACACACACACAACCACAACACACACACACACAACACAGACACACACACACAACACAGACACACACACACAACACACACACACACACACAACACACACACACACAACACAGACACACACACACACACAACACAGACACACACACACACAAACACACACAACACAGACACACAGACACACACACACACACACAACACAGACACACACACACACACACAACACAGACACAGACACACACACACACACAACACAGACACACACACACACACAACACAGACACACACACACACAACACAGACACACAGACACACACACACACAACACAGACATCACAGACAGACAGACACGCACGCACACAACACAGACACGCACAAACACAGACACGCACAAACACCTCACACACACAACACAGACACGCACAAACACCTCACACACACAACACAGACACACACACAAACAACACAGACACACACACACACAAAACACAGACACAGACACACACACACACACAAAACACACAGACACGCACAAACACCACGCACACAAAAACAGACACACACAGACACACACAACACAGACACACACACCCAACACAGACATACACACACAACACAGACACACACACACACAACACAGACATCACAGACAGACACACAGACACGCACGCACACAACACAGACACGCACAAACACAGACACGCACACACACAACACAGACACGCACAAACACAGACACGCACAAACACAACACACACACACAGACACACACAAACACCTCACACACACAACACAGACACACACACACAACACAGACACACATACACACAACACAGACATCACAGACAGACACACAGACACGCACGCACACAACAAAGACACGCACAAACACAGACACACACACACACAACACAGACACACACACACACAACACAGACACAACACACACACACAGACACACACACACACAACACAGACATCACAGACAGACAGACACGCACGCACACAACACAGACACGCACAAACACAACTCACACACACAGACACGCACAAACACCGCACACACACAACACAGACACAAAGACACACACAACACAGACACACACACACACAACACAGACATCACAGACAGACACACAGACACGCACGCACACAACAAAGACACGCACAAACACAGACACGCACACACACAACACAGACACACACACACACACACACACACACAGACACACACACAACACAGATACACACACACACAACACAGACACACACACACACACAACACAGACACACACACAACACAGACACACACACACACAACACAGACACACACACACACACAACACAGACACACACACAGACACACACACAACACAGACACACACACACAACACACACACACAACACACACACACACACACAACACACACACACACACACACACACACACAGACATACAGACACACACACACACACAACACAGACATCACAGACAGACAGACACGCACGCACACAACACAGACATGCACAAACACAGACACGCACAAACACAACACACACACACACAGACACGCACAGACACCTCACACACACAACACAGACACACAGACACACAACACAGACACACACACACAAAACAGACACACACACACAAAACACAGACACACACACACACACACACACTACACACACACACACACAAAACACACAGACACACACAAAACACACAGACACGCACAAACACCACGCACACACACAACACAGACACAGACAGACACGCACACACACCACACAGACAGACACACAGACACGCACACACACAACACAGACACACACACACACAACACAGACACACACACACACACAACACAGACACACACACAAAACACGGACACAGACACACACACACACACACACACAACACAGACACACAACACAGACATCACAGACACACAGACACGCACGCACACAACACAGACACACACACACACAACACAGACACACACACACAACACAGACACACACACACACACAACACACGGACACAGACACACACACACACACACACAACACAGACATCACAGACACACAGACACGCACGCACACAACACAGACACACACACACAACACAGAGACACACACACAACACAGAGACACACACACACACAACAAAGACATCACAGACAGACACACAGACACGCACGCACACAGACATGCACAAACACAACACACACACACACACACACAAACACACACACACACAACACAGACACACGCACACAACACACACACACACACACAACAAAGACAGACACAACACAGACACACACACACACAACACAGACACACAGACACACACACACACACACAGACACACACACACAACACAGACACACACACACAACACACACACACAACACAGACAGACACAACACAGACACACACACACAACACAGACACACAACACAGACATCACAGACAGACACACAGACACGCACGCACACAACAAAGACACGCACAAACACAGACAGGCACAAACACAACACACACACACACCTCACACACACACACACACACAACACAGACACACACACACACAAAACACAGACACACACAGACAAAACACAGACACACACACACAAAACACAGACACACAACACAGACACACACACACCACACAGACACACACACACACACACAACACAGACACACACACACAGACACACAACACAGACACACACATATACATAACACAGACACACACACACAGAACACAGACACACACACACACACAACACAGACACACACAACACAGACACACACACACACAACACAGACACACACACACACACAACACAGACATGCACAAACAGAGACACGCACAGAGACACGCACAAACAGAGACACGCATGCACACAACACAGACACACACAAACACAGACACGCACACACACAACACACACAGACACACACAAACACCTCACACACACACACAACACAGACACACACACACAACACAGACACACACACACACAACACAGACACACAGACACACACACACAACACAGACACACACACACAACACACACACACACAACACAGACAGACACAACACAGACACACACACACAACACAGACACACAGACATACACACTACACACACACACACACACACACAAAACACACAGACACGCACACACACAACACAGACACAGACAGACACGCACACGCACCACACAGACAACACAGACACACAGACATGCACACACACAACACAGACACACACACACACAACACAGAAACACACACACAACACAGACACACACACACAACACAGACATCACAGACAGACACACAGACACGCACGCACACAACAAAGACACGCACAAACACAGAACACGCACACACACAACACAGACACACATACACACACACAACACAGACACACACACACACAACACAGACATCACAGACAGATAGACATGCACACACACAACACAGACACACAAACACACACACAACACAGACACACACACAACACAGATACACACACAACACAGACACACACACACAACACAGACACACACACACAACACACACACACACACACACACAACACGGACACAGACAGACACACACACACACACAACACAGACACACACACACACAACACAGACATCACACACAGACAGACACGCACACACACAACACAGACACACAAACACACACACACACACACACACAACACAGACACACAAACACACACAACACAGACACACAAACACAGATACACACACACACAACACCGACACACACACAACCACAACACACACACACACACACAACACAGACACACACACACACAACACACACACACACAACACAGACACACACACACACCACACACACACACAACACAGACACACACACACAACACACACACACACAACACAGACACACACACACAACACACACACACACAACACAGACACACACACACCACACACACACACACACAACACAGACACACACACACACACACACACACACACACAACACAGACACACACACAACACAGACACACAGACACACAGACACACAGACACACAGACACACACACACACACACACACAACACAGACATCACAGACAGACACGCACGCACACAACACAGACACGCAGAAACACAGACACGCAAAACACCTCACACACACACAACACAGACACGCACAAACACCTCACACACACAACACAGACACACACACACACAACACAGACACACACACACACAACACAGACACACACACACACAACACAGACACACACACACACAACACACAACACACAGACACACACACACAACACAGACACACACAACACAGACACACACACACACAACACAGACATCACACACAGACAGACACGCACACACACAACACAGACACACAGACACACACAGAACACAGACACACACACAACACAGATACACACACAAACACAGACACACATACAACCACAACACACACACACACAACACAGACACACACACACACAACACAGACACACAACACACACACACAACACAGACACACACACACACACACACACACAACACAGACACACACACACACACACACACAACACAGACACACACACACACAACACAGACACACACACACACAACACAGACATCACAGACAGACAGACACGCACGCACACAACACAGACACGCACAAACACCTCACACACACAACACAGACACGCACAAACACCTCACACACACAACACAGACACACACACAAACAACACAGACACACACACACACAAAACACAGACACACACACACACAAAACACACAGACACGCACAAACACCACGCACACAAACACAGACACACACAGACACACACACACACACAACACAGACACACACACCCAACACAGACATACACACACAACACAGACACACACACACACAACACAGACATCACAGACAGACAGACACGCACGCACACAACACAGACACGCACAAACACAGACACGCACAAACACAACACACACAGACACACACAAACACCTCACACACACACAACACAGACATACACACACAACACAGACACACACACACACAACACAGACATCACAGACAGACAGACACGCACGCACACAACACAGACACGCACAAACACAGACACGCACAAACACAACACACACACACAGACACACACAAACACCTCACACACACAACACAGACACACACACACAACACAGACACACACACACACACAACACAGACATCACAGACAGACACACAGACACGCACGCACACAACAAAGACACGCACAAACACAGACACACACACACACAACACAGACACACACACACACAACACAGACATCACAGACAGACACACAGACACGCACGCACACAACAAAGACACGCACAAACACAGACACACACAGACACACACACACACACAACACAGACACACACACCCAACACAGACATACACACACAACACAGACACACACACACACAACACAGACATCACAGACAGACAGACACGCACGCACACAACACAGACACGCACAAACACAGACACGCACAAACACAACACACACACACAGACACACACAAACACCTCACACACACAACACAGACACACACACACAACACAGACACACACACACACACAACACAGACATCACAGACAGACACACAGACACGCACGCACACAACAAAGACACGCACAAACACAGACACACACACACACAACACAGACACACACACACACAACACAGACAACACACACACACAGACACACACACACACAACACAGACATCACAGACAGACAGACACGCACGCACACAACACAGACACACACACAAACAACACAGACACACACACACACAAAACACAGACACACACACACACACACACACACAAAACACACAGACACGCACAAACACCACGCACACAAACACAGACACACACAGACACACACACACACACAACACAGACACACACACCCAACACAGACATACACACACAACACAGACACACACACACACAACACAGACATCACAGACAGACAGACACGCACGCACACAACACAGACACGCACAAACACAGACACGCACAAACACAACACACACAGACACACACACACACACAACACAGACACACACACCCAACACAGACATACACACACAACACAGACACACACACACACAACACAGACATCACAGACAGACAGACACGCACGCACACAACACAGACACGCACAAACACAGACACGAACAAACACAACACACACACACAGACACACACAAACACCTCACACACACACAGACACACACAAACACTTCACACACACAACACAGACACACACACACAACACAGACACACACACACACACAACACAGACATCACAGACAGACACACAGACACGCACGCACACAACAAAGACACGCACAAACACAGACACACACACACACAACACACACACACACACACACAACACAGACATCACAGACAGACACACAGACACGCACGCACACAACAAAGACACGCACAAACACAGACACACACAGACACACACACACACACAACACAGACACACACACCCAACACAGACATACACACACAACACAGACACACACACACACAACACAGACATCACAGACAGACAGACACGCACGCACACAACACAGACACGCACAAACACAGACACGCACAAACACAACACACACACACAGACACACACAAACACCTCACACACACAACACAGACACACACACACAACACAGACACACACACACACACAACACAGACATCACAGACAGACACACAGACACGCACGCACACAACAAAGACACGCACAAACACAGACACACACACACACACACACAACACAGACACACACACACACAACACAGACAACACACACACACAGATACACACACACACAACACAGACATCACAGACAGACAGACACGCACGCACACAACACAGACACGCACAAACACAACTCACACACACAGACACGCACAAACACCGCACACACACAACACAGACACACACACACACAACACAGACACACACACACACAACACAGACATCACAGACAGACACACAGACACGCACGCACACAACAAAGACACGCACAAACACAGACACACCCACACACAACACAGACACACACACACACACAACACAGACACACACACACACAACACAGACACACACACACACAACACAGATACACACACACACACACAACACAGACACACACACAGACACACACACAACACAGACACACACACACAACACACACACACACACACACACACACACAACACAGACACACACACACACACAGACATACAGACACACACACAACACAGACATCACAGACAGACAGACACGCACGCACACAACACAGACATGCACAAACACAGACATGCACAAACACAACACACACACACAGACACGCACAGACACCTCACACACACACAACACAGACACACAGACACACACACAAAACACAGACACACACACAAAACACAGACACACACACACACAAAACACAGACACACACACACACACACAAAACAGACAGACACGCACAAACACCACGCACACACACAACACAGACACAGACAGACACGCACACACACCACACAGACAGACACACAGACACGCACACACACAACACAGACACACACACACACAACACAGACACACACACACAACACAGACACACACACACACACACAACACACGGACACAGACACACACACACACACACACACAACACAGACACACAACACAGACATCACAGACACACAGACACGCACGCACACAACACAGACACACACAAACACAGGCACGCACACACAGACAAGCACACACACATGCAACACAGACACACACACACATACAACAGAGACACACACACATACAACACAGACACACACACATACAACACAGGCACGCACACACACACAACACAGACACACACACACACAACACAGACATCACAGACAGACACACAGACTCGCACGCACACAACACAGACACGCACAAACACAGACACGCACAAACACAGACAAGCGCACACACACACACAACGCAGACACACAACACACAGACACGCACACACACCACAGACACGCACACACACACAACACAGACACACACACACAGACACAACACAGACACACAACACAGTCACACAGACACACACACACCACAGACATGCACACACACAACACAGACACGCACACACACAACACAGACACACACACACAACACACACACACAACACAGACACACACAGACACAACACAGACACACACACACACACACACACACACAACACAGACACACACACACACACAACACAGACACACACACACACACACACACACACAACACAGACATCACAGACAGACAGACATGCACGCACACAACACAGACACGCAGAAACACAGACACGCACAAAAACCTCACACACACAACACAGACACGCACAAACACCTCACACACACAACACAGACACACACACACACAACACAGACACACACACACAAAACACAGACACACACACACAACACAGACACACAGACACACACACACACACACACAAAACACACAGACACGCACAAACACCACGCACACAAACACAGACACACACACACACACACAACACAGACACACACACCCAACACAGACATACACACACAACACAGACACACAGACACACACACACACAACACAGACATCACAGACAGACAGACACGCACGCACACAACACAGACACGCACAAACACAGACACGCACAAACACAACACACACACACAGACACACACAAACACCTCACACACACAACACAGACACACACACACAACACAGACACACACACACACAACACAGACATCACAGACAGACACACAGACACGCACGCACACAACAAAGACACGCACAAACACAGACACACACACACACAACACAGACACACACACACACAACACAGACGTCACAGACAGTCAGACACGCACGCACACAACACAGACACGCACAAACACAGACACGCACACACACAACACAGACACACACACACACACACACAGACACACACACAACACAGATACACACACACACACAACACACACACACAACACAGACACACACACACACACAACACAGACACACACACAACACAGATACAGACACACACACAACACAGACACACACACAGACACACACACAACACAGACACACACACACACAACACAGACACACACAACACACACACACAACACAGACACACAACACAGACACACACACAGACATACAGACACACACACACACAACACAGACATCACAGACAGACAGACACGCACGCACACAACACAGACATGCACAAACACAACACACACACACACAGACACGCACAGACACCTCACACACACAACACAGACACACAGACACACAACACAGACACACACACACAAAACACAGACACACACACACACAAAACACAGACACACACACACACAAAACACAGACACACACACACACTACACACACACACAAAACACACAGACACGCACAAACACCACGCACACACACAACACAGACACAGACAGACACGCACACACACCACACAGACAGACACACAGACACGCACACACACAACACAGACACACACACACAACACAGACACACACACACACACAACACAGACACACACACAAAACACGGACACAGACACACACACACACACACACAACACAGACACACAACACAGACATCACAGACACACAGACACGCACGCACACAACACAGACACACACAAACACAGGCACGCACACACAGACACGCACACACACATGCAACACAGACACACACACACATACAACAGAGACACACACACACATACAACACAGACACACACACATACAACACAGGCACGCACACACACACACAACACAGACATACACACACACAACACAGACATCACAGACAGACACACAGACTCGCACGCACACAACACAGACACGCACAAACACAAACACGCACAAACACAGACACGCGCACACACACACACACACACACAACACAGACACACAACACACAGACACGCACACACACCACAGACACGCACACACACACAAAACAGACACACACACACAGACACAACACAGACACACAACACAGTCACACAGACACACACACACCACAGACATGCACACACACAACACAGACACGCACACACACAACACAGACACACACACACAACACAGACAGACGCACGCACACAACACAGACACACACAAACACAGACACGCACACAGACACACACAAACACAGACACGCACAAACACAGACACGCACAAACACAGACACAACACATACATGCACACACAACACAGACACATACACACACACACACACAACACAGACACACACACACAACACAGACACACACACACCAACACCTCACACACACACACCACACAGACACGCACACAACACAGACACGCACACACAGACACACACACACAGACACGCAAACACACAACACAGACAACACAGACAGACACACAGACACGCACAAACACCACGCACACACACAACACAGACACAGACAGACACGCACACACACCACACAGACAACACAGACAGACACACAGACACGCACACACACAACACAGACACGCACACACACACAACACAGACAACACAGACAGACACACAGACACGCACACACACACAGACAACACAGACAGACACACAGACACGCACACACACCACACAGACAACACAGACAGACACACAGACACGCACACACACAACACAGACACGCACACACACAACACAGATACCACAGACAGACACACAGACACGCACACACACAACACAGACACGCACACAACACAGACGCACACACACAACACAGACACACACACACAACACAGACACACACACACACAGACAAAACAGAGCGGTGGGCACACACAGACAGACAAACAGGGACAGTCACACACACAGAAATTTGACAAGTTCTCACCAAACTACCCAGTTTCAGGTGAGAGTCAGAAACCCCTTGAGAGATATTTAAATGACTTCCACCAGCTGTAGTCTCCGACAATAAGCTGACTGGTACGCTTGAAGCTGACCTGAAGGAATCAAGGTCAGATTTTCTGAATTTGACTGTAATCTCCAACTCGTGGGGTCTGCAGCTGCATGTGGGCCACTTCCGCACCCACCCCCCCAGACTCAGGGTACAGCCTGTCCGATCTCTCGGTGCCGAGCTCAATGCCCATTCCACCCGTGCGCTTGGACAGAGCGTGATAACAGATTGAACAACAGCATGCAGCTCAGCAACACATCACGCCAACCTGCTTCAGTTCAGCACTCATTATCCTCCCAATCTCTCATTAAACAAACATACGGGAGGACGGTAGAGCATACCAGGTTGAATGGAGAGTTGCTGTATCTATAAAATACTTTACTCCCCGAAACGATTCGATTATTCTTTGCCTTAACCATGCTCAACAAGGGATAATTCAATTCCACGGTATTATCTTGCGAGCAAATTGGATCTCGCAGGCACCAATAAACCGACAGCTGGAATATGGGCTGAATTGGACTTACCATCACAAACAGTTTAGTTGTGGAGGAAGGTCAGCAGTGTAATTACCTGTCAAAAAACTGCGTGCAGCTGTATTATCACTTTGTAGTGAACTGGAATATTAACCACACAGAGGATGGCGATACAGTTCGACAGCACTACAAAATCTTCCGGTTCTAGTGCGAAATTTGTGTTTGACAATGGGGAAGAACTCAGTATCAGGGAAAACTAACCAGCCAGTGTCTGCGGGAATGTCAGATTCCAGCTCAGCTTCAACTCGGGGTTACACACACAGTAAATGTCCAATCCGCACTTTTAAACTGAGACTAAACTGAAATTAAAGCTCCCTCTTCCCGGTTCCCAAATACTCCCAGCACAGAGTTAGACACAAACTAAAGCTCCCTCTACATTGTCCCCATCAAACACTCCCAGGCCAGGTACAACATACAGAAGTCTTTCAGTAGAAGGATATTAATGTGAGAGACCATAATCAGACCTGACAAGAAAGACTTGGAAGTGCCGGAGTTGGACCAGGGTGGACAAATTCACAAATCACACAACGCCAGGTTTGTTTGAAATCACAAGCTTTTGGAGCCTCAGTCCTCCTTCAGGTGTGAGCGAGAGAGGTAGTGTCAGGCACAGAATTTATAAGCAAAAGACCAAAGAGTCACACCACTGATGAGGATGCACTAAACAAGCCTAAGAAGCTGTTCAATCTTTAATCAGTTAGAAGGTTTAATCAATTAATGTGTACACGTAAATCCCAAATTCCTTTCAAATCATGGTCCTGAGAGAAGTAAAGGATTTATCAGTGTATACAAGTGGCGATATTTTAGGTTAAGCAATGCATGTCAGGTTTGAGCCCTTGTTCAGAATCTGTTTGTTTTAGATTGGCTTTATTTTTGAAGTAGGAATTTAGAAAACGTCGTATTGACCGACTGTATAATAATTGTGTGCTTTTTGAACAAAATATATCTGCAAATACAAATTCACCCCACAGATTTACACACACACACACACACACACACACACACACACACACGAGTGTACGTGTGCGTGTGTGCACATACGCATGTTAGACAGAGACAGAGAGCAAACGAGAGCAACAGCGGGAGTGAGAGACAGACCAAGACACAGGACAGAGCCGCAGACTCACATGGAGAGAGAACGGGAGGGATTGGGGGGGGTGGGGCACGGAGAGAGAACGGGAGGGATTGGGGGGGGGGCGCGGAGAGAGAACGGGAGGGATGGGGGGGAGAGAGAACGGGAGGGATGGGGGGGTTGAGAGAACGGGAGGGATGGGGGGGTTGAGAGAACGGAAGGGATGGGAGAACAGGAGGGGAGAGAGGGAGAACGGGAGGGAGGGAGGGGAGGGAGGGGGTGAGGGGGAGGGGGAGCGAGGGGAGGGAGGGGGTGAGGGGGAGGGGAGAGAGAGAGGGAGGGGGAGAGAGAGAGGGAGGGAACACGTGTGAGAGAGGGAGGGAGAGAAAGAACACATGTGAGAGAGGGAGGGAGAGAGAGAACACATGTGAGAGAGGGAGAGTGTGCGGATGCGCACGTGTGGGAAAGAGTGTGTGCGCGCGCACATGGGAGACAGAGCAAGCGTGTGCGTGTGTGTGTGTGCGCGCGCGTGCGCGAGAGAGACAGAAAGAGTGAGAGTGTGTTGGGTGGTTGGGTGGGAAGAGAGTGAGAGTGAGCGAGCAAGTATGTCTGTAGTGTTCCTGGCTCAAGCCATCAGAGAATGTGTGAAAGTCAGATTTATCAGCCGCACTCACAAGGTACCACATAACATCACCGAGGTACAAAGAAACACCACCCACGCTCTCAGGGCCCAATTGCAACATTAGAACATAAGAACTAGGAGCAGGGGTCGGCCATCCAGCCCATCGAGACTGCCTCGCCATTTAATAAGATCATGGCTGATCTTTTTTGAGACTCAGCTCCACTTACCCACCCACTCACCATAACTCTTAATTCCTTTACTGTTCAAAAATTTATCTAGCCTTGCCTTAAAAACATTCAGCGAGGTAGCTTCAACCGCTTCACTGGGCAGGGAATTCCACAGATTCCCAACCCTCTGGGAGAAGTAGTTCCTCCTGACCTCAGTCTGACATCTGCTTCCCTTTATTTTGAGGCGATGCCCTCTTGCCCTAGTTTCACCTGCTAGCGGAAACAACCTCTCTGCCTCCAACTTATATAAGATTATGAAGGGAATAGATATGTTTCTACATGATCTCTCCTCATTCTTCTTTAATGAGTATAATCCAATGAGTATAATCCCAGTCTACGCAGTCTCTCATCATAATCCAACCCTCTCAACTCTGGAATCAACCGAGTGAATCTCCTCTGCACCCGCTCCAGTGCTAGTGTGCAGTATTCCAGGTGTGGCCTCACCAGGACCCTGTACAGCTGCAGCATAGGCTCCCTGTTTTTAAACTCCATCCCTCTAGCAATGACAGACAAAATTCCATTTGCCTTTTTAATTACCTGCAGCACCTGTAATCCTACTTTTAGCAATTCATGCACATGGACACCTGAGTCCCTCTGCACAGCAGTGTGCTGCCATATTTTAACCGTTTAAAACAGACCATTTTGCTGTCATTCCTACCAAAATGGATGATCTCGCACTTATCAACATTGTACTCCATCTGCCAGACCTTTGCCCACTCACTCAGACTATCTATATCCCTCTGCAGACTTTCAGCGTCTCCTGCACACTTTGCTCTACCACTCACCTTAGTGTCATCTACAAATTTTGACACACCACACTTCGTCCTCAACTCCAAATCATCTGTGTAAATTGTAAACAATTGCGGTCCCAACACTGATCCCTGAGGCACACCACTAGCCACTGACAGCCAACCAGAAAAACACCTATTTACCCCTACTCTTTGCTTTCTACTAGTCAACCAATGCTCTATCCATGCCAATACATTACCTGTAATACTGTGCAACTTTATCTTATGTAACAGCCTTTGGTGTGGCACCTTGTCAAATGCCTTCTGGAAATCCAGATACACCAGATCCATCGGTTCCCCAGTGTCCACCATGCAAGTAACATCCTCAAAGAATTCCACCAAATTTGTTAAACATGAGCTCCCCTTCACGAACCCATGCTGGGTGTTTCCAATGGGACAATTTATATCCAGATGTCTTGCCGTCATTATACCAATAAAGGAGGAGCCATCACCATACAGAGTAAAACAGAGTACTGCAAAGAAGCTGAACAACCAGACCATTAAAGACATCTAACAGCTGATCTGATCAAAGAACACATCCATCAACTGGACAAACTGGTCAAGATTTTTGATCCAGTCCTTCAGAGTGCCCAACTGTCTCATCCCACATACGGGACTTCAACTGCCTTCAACAGATACACAAAACAAACACACCTGGACATCCCATCGTATCAAGCAATGAGATCCTGCATGTGAACCTCTCTTGCTATGTCGAGGGCATCTTGAAACCTATTGTACAAGGAGCCCTCAGCTTCTGTTGCGACATAACAGAATTCTTACAGAAACCCAGCACCCACGGACCAATTGAACCAGGAACAGTCCTCGTCACAATGGGCATTTTGGTAGGAATACCAGCAAAATGGTCTGTTTTAAACAGAAAATATTACAGCACACTGCTGTGCAGAGGGACTTGGGTGTCCTTGTGCATGAATGTGACATTTCAATGGACTCTACACCAGCATCCCCCACAATAACAGCATTGCTGCAACAGCCTCAGTACTCAATACCAACAACTGCCATTTTCCAGACGCCATCCTACAACTGATTTGCTTCATCCTCGACAACAAGGTCTTCACCTTCGACTACCAGTTCTTCATACAGACACAGCGAACAACTCTGGGCACCAAATTTGCTCCCCATTGTGCCAACATTTTCATGCACACTTTTGAACAAGGTTTCTTTGCTGCACAGAACCTCTGACCAACATGATACACTCGATACATAGGCAACATTTTCTTCCTTTGGACACATAGCAATGAAACAACTACATAGTGTAATCAACAAGTTTCATCCCACCATCAGACTTACCATGTACTACGCTTTAGAATCAATCAGTCTCATTCTTGGACATATGCATCTTCATAGGGACAAACACCTCAGTATCTCACTCTACCGCAATCCCACGGATAACCTCACAATGCTGCATTACTCTAGCTTCCACCCTAAACATATTAAAATAGCCATTCCCTACGGTCAAGCCCAATGCACAAACAGGATCTGTTTGGACAAGGATGAATGAGATGGACACCTGAAGGTGCTGAAGAATACTCTCATAGGAACAGGATATGATATTCAACTCATCAATCGCCAGTTCCAATGCGCCACAGCAATAAACCATAATGTCCTCCTCAGAAGACGGACACTGGGTAGAACCAAGAGAGTACCCTTCGTCACCCCAAATACTTCCCTGGAGCAGAGAAACTACTCCATGTTCTTCACGCCCTTCAATGCATTATCAATGACAATGATCACCTCACCAAGATCTTCCCCACGCCTCCACTTCTTGTCTTCAAACAACCGCCAAACCTGAAACAGTCCATTGTTCGCAGCAAACTACCCAGCCTTCAGGTCAACATCAGCCATAACACAATACAGTCCTGTCCTGGCAACCTCTGCAAGACATGTCAGCTCATCGACATGGACACTACCATCACACGTGGGAGCACCATCCACAATGTGCACAGCAGATACTCATGTGGTTCAGCCAATGCTGTCTATCTCATACACTGCAAGCAAGGGTGCCTGAGGCAGGGTATATCGGTGAGACCATGCAGTCACCACGACAACAGATGAGTGGACACCTCACAACAATCGCCAGGCAGGAATGTTCCCTCCCAGTGGGGGAACACTGCAGTGGTCAAGGATCTTTGGGTAAGCATTCTCCAAGGCAGACTTTGGGATACACAACAATACAGAGTTGCCGAGCAGAGGCTGATAGCCAGGTTTGGTACTCATGAGGACAGCCTCAAGGATCTGGGGTTCATGTCACATTACAGGTGACCCACCACAAAATACACTCTCTCTCACACATACGCACACACACACATTTAAATCTATAGGGTGTATTTGTACTTGCAGATACATTTTACTTTGTCTATAAACTGGGCTTTTTGAATGGTCAATATAGCTTTTCATAAATTCCTACTTGAGAATAAAACCAGCCTGACTCCAAACCAAAACACAAACAGACTCTAAACAAGGCCTCACACCTAACATGCATTGTCTGACCCGAAATATCATCTGTTTATATTGATCAAACCATTAGTTTTGTCAGGGCTGCAACTTGAAAGGAATTCGGGGATTTACATACACATATTAATCGACTGAAATTTTCTAACTGATTAAAGATTTAACAGCATCTTGGGTTTGTTTAGTACATCCTCAATGGTGTGAACCTTTGATCGTTTGCTTATAAATTCTGTGTCTGACACTACCTCTCTCACTGACACCTGAAGAAGGGCTGAGGCTCCAAAAGCTTGTGATTTCAAATAAACCTGTTGGACTATAACCTGGTGTCATGCGATTTTGAACCTGTTGGGAGGGATAGAGAATCCAAATCCAACTGTAAATCAACATATAAAGTGTAGAGTTTATTTAAAATAAAAAGGACGAAACTAAAGGTTCACTATCTGAATGCACAATATTAGAAACAAACCAGATGGCATACATAGAAACAGATACAATCTGATAGCAATTACAGAGACATAGCTGTAGGACCAGATACTGTAGAACCCACATAAAGATGGGGAAATGCCACTAAGGAAGGGCAGGTAGCTCAGAAAAGGAGGAGGGATGGCTCTGTTAATTAATGATGGTATTAGCACTGAAGAAAGGAATGAACCAAGTTCAGGAAAACAAGATGTAAAGGTGGTTTGCACAGAGATGAGAAATTATAAAGACTGAAGTCAGCCATGGGAGTGGTGCACAGGCTGCTAAATAGTAAATGACATAACAGGATGGAGAAGAAAGATAATTTTAAGAGCATGAAAGGAGGTTTAACTAAAGTGATCTGGCATGTTAGGCAAAAGGATAGGTTAAACTAAGATACAGTTTAACAGGATATTTCAGAACAGATATACTCTAAGCAGAAAGAAAAATTCCGAAGGGAGGTTCACCATCTACCATTAGTTAAAGTTAAAGACAGTATCAATCTTGAAGAAAAAGCATATGATTGCAGAAAGTTGGATGCAGGTTAGAAGATCAAACACAATATTTTAAAAAAAGCAAGCAATGACTATAAAGATGGAAAAATTAAAATACAAGAGAAAGCTAGCCAGAAACATACAATAGATAGCAAGAGTTTCTATAGATTCTTACAGCCAAGTTAACAAAGAGAGTGCTTGTCTGAATGAAGCCTGGGAATTAAAAACAAGGTAATGACAGATGTTTTGAAGATGTACTTTGCATCAGTCTTCACTATAGAAGATTTATTGTGGAACTCAGGAAGGCATGTCAGGAGTGGCATCAGACATGCCAAAAAAAATGAGATGCCAATCTGATGAAGCTACAATAAAGGGCTATTTGTGTGCCAAATAGCAGAAGCAGCATGCAATACATAAAGAAAGTACCAGGCAATGACCATCTCTGATATGTCCAAATCTACGCATTACCTCATGATGTTCAATGGCTTTACTAGCATTAAAACACTGACATTCAATAAGCTACAGTTACCACAGACCAGAAGTGGAACCTGGTCAGCAATATAAATACTGTACTGTGGCTTTAAGAGAAGGCTAGAGGTTAGGAAGTCTATGGCAAGTAACTCATCTCCTGCCTCTCTGCAGGTTGTCCACCAGCAACAAAGCACCACCAGGAGCATGATGGACTACTACTCACTTGCCTGCATGGGGTAACTTCAGAACACGAGAAGCTTGTTACTGGGACAAAGCAGCCCGCATTAATGAGACCACATCCACCACCTTCAATATTCCCTCCCTTCAGAGCGGCAGCAGTGTGCACCATCTACAAGATACGCTGCAGTAGCTCACCGAAGCTCCTTCAAACTGCAGCCCCCACCATGTAAAAGGGTAAGGGCAGCAGATACCTGGGAACACCACCTCCTCCAAGCCACACACCATCCTGTCTTGGGAATACTTTGGCCGTTCCTGCGCTGGGCTGGGTCAAAATCCCGGAGCTGCCTCGCCTAACAGCTTTGAGAGTGGCCTCCACCCTAACAACCGCAGTAGCTTAGGAAAGCAGCTCGCCACTACGTTCTACAGGGCAATTAGGGGTGGGCAGTAAAAGCTGGCCTAGCCAGCGATGCCCACATCCCATGAGTACATTTAAAAGTTAAGTGCAAGCAATATTCCAGAAGGAGCTGTAAACCAGGAAACTGAAGGCTGGGAAGAACAAAATAGAGTGGTAATAGCCAGGGAAGGGGCCCTGAGTAAACTGTTGGACCTGTAGACTGACAAGTCCTCAGATCTCGATGGACTTCATTCCAGAGACTTAAAAGAAGTTGATGCATTGGCTTTTATTTTCCAACAATTCGCTTGATTCAGGAAGGTTCCATTAGAATGGAAAATAGTGAACATAACTCTTTCAAAAAGGAAGGAGACAAAGTATGAAAGTATAGACCCGTTAGGTTAACAAACGCCATAAGAAAGATGTTGGCATATTGAAAAATTCAGGATCATCTCACAGGGCCAACACGCTGTTATGAAAGGGAACTAATCAGATCTCTTTGCAGCAGTAATTGCGTTGCAGATAAAAGGGAACATGTGGATTTCACGTACTTCGACTTCCAGAAGGCATGTGAAATGTTCGGGCTATAAATATGCACCTTTTTGTTGTTGCATTGATGGGATGTTTTTGTCTCTTTCCACATTGTCCTGTGGCCTCTCTGAGAGGAGTTCCTAGTTTGGTGTCTAATTTGGGACTCTGGCCTATTGGAAACAGTATGACAGGTGCTGTAGAGATTACTTAATGGCTAACATTTGAAGCCTGAAACTAGACTTATTCCCTAGCTCAGCATTCCATCGAAACCCCCCTCTACTATTATTTTTCCAAAGTGTCATTAGTGTTTGTAAACATCCTACTCCATCTCCAGCAGTTCATGATGGGCTGCCATTGAAACACAAGCTAAAACTTTGGAAGGAGTAACAGGAATACAGAGTACTGGGCTAATGGTAAGATTCTTGGTAGTGTGGATGAGCAGAGAGATCTTGGTGTCCATGTGCATAGATCCCTGAAAGTTGCCACCCAGGGTTGTTAAGAAGGCGTACAGTGTGTTAGGTTTTATTGGTAGAGGGATTGAGTTTCGGAGCTGTGCGGTCATGTTGCAGCTGTACAAAACTCTGGTGCGGCTGCACTTGGAGTATTACGTACAGTTCTGGTCTCCGCATTTTAGGAAGGATGTGGAAGCATTGTAAAGGGTGCAGGGGAGGTTTACCAGGATGTCGCCTGGTATGGAGGGAAGGTCGGGATGTTAGATGCCATCAAGGCAGAGATAGACAAATTCTTGTTCTCACAAGGAATCAAGGGGCTACGGGGAGAGTGCAGCGAACTGGAGTTGAAATTCCCATCAGCCATGATTTAAATGGCGGAGTGGACTTGATGGGCCAAATGGCCTTATTTCCACTCTTATGTCTTATGGTCTTATGTGGAAAGGCTGAGGGACTTGAGGCTGTTTTCGTTAGAGAGAAGGTGGTGAAGAGGTGACTTAATAGAGACTTACAAGATGATCAGAGATTTAGATAGGGTGGACAGTGAGAGCCTTTTTCCTCGGGTGGAGATGGCTAGCACGAGGGGACAGAGCTTTAAATTGACAGGTGATAGAGGATAGAAGTCAGAGGTAGGTTCTTTACTCAGAGAGTAGTAAGTGCATGGAATGCCCTGCCTGCAACAGCAGTAGACTCGCCAACTTTAAGGGCATTTGAATGGTCATTGGACAAACATATGGATGATAATGGGATAGTGTCGGTTAGATGGGCTTCAGATTGGTTTCACAGGTCGGCGCAACATCGAGGTCGAAGGCCTGTACTGCACTGTAACGTTCTATGCTCTATGTTCTAAATCACGACAGTGATATCGCTCTGCTCAGACGCCAGGACCATTAGTAACCTCAGGGTGAACATTATCAACCCAAGTAGAGTTAGGAATGGTAATGATGGCCTGCCACACACCCCAGGCCCAAGAAACCATCATAATACTCTGACAGAATAAGCTTGATTACTGCTTGCGCCTTCAAGCGCTGATTTGAAGGAAGCTGTCAGATGATGTTGAAATGGTCTCCCTTCGCTGAGTTCTTTAAGAGTTCTCAGCGGGCTCGCCTTCACGCAGCAAGCCTCAGCACGCATCCATCTGGAAAGGCAGCTCCTTGATCGGATTTTAAAGAGCTTTGATTCACTCCAGTGGGGGATGGGTGCGACACACTGAAAGAACAACAGTGCTCCCCAGACTGAGCCACAAATGTCGCTGGCTGTTTGTAGTCAATCCTGAAGCTGCCTAATTCTCCTGCAAATGTGCTCACCAGCTCTCCAAACAGGGCCAGAGGGGTACCTCAACCTAATTGGCATCCCCAACAGGAGAATTTGCAATGAATGTAAGCAACATTTTCAACCATACAGAGCTGGACCTCATCTAAATTTCTCTCTCTCTCTCTCTCTCTCTCACACACACACACACACACACAGACACAGATACACAATTGTGTCAAACCTTTGTGATTCTCCGTCTAGGTCTCCAAAGCGTTACAATGTTCAATTCTAGTTTTGATCCACGTGAACAAGGTTAGAATGGTTTTCAGTGGAACAGGGGCTGTGAATATAAGGCAACAAAACCACCAGAGATACGACGGATGAGGAAAACTGTTTAGGAAGCTAGGATCGCATTGCCTGATAGGGCGGAGCAAACAGATTCAGTCATAACTTTCAAAAAAGAAATTAGATCAGTGACAAAAACAAAACAGTTGACAAGGCAGTGACAGAGAGGTGGGACTGTGAGACAGAAGGAGTCACCTTTCCTGAGATCCAGCATGCTCATGACAGCCTTCCCTCTGCACTGTACCAAGCACATAAACACACAAGCGTGCAAAAACAGATGCAGAAATGTATATTAACATCCATAAATAGGGTAGCCCATCAGTCCTGGGGCCACAGGCTCCATTCCATGGTGTTGCGGATGATTTGTAAGCCACAGAGACACAAGAACAGACATGCTCAGGCACATGCTGACATGTAGTGGAGTGAAATCTGCCCTGAATTACGACCTTGGAACTCTGCTACTGGTGGAACATCACACACTATTTTTATTCAGTCTAATGGACAAAGAATGGAGATCAGAGTGGAACCTAATGCTGTCACAAAAAGTAATTTGCTGAAGTTAATTACTGGATTCATTAATCAAATACAGACCATGCCTAGGCACCCCCCACAATCACCAAACACAGTGGTCTTGCTATGAAACAGAGATACGTGGAGCAGAAATAACCAGGTTTCATTCCCCACCTGCACGAGGTTCCAGAACAGCATACTTGCTGGAACTGGTCCAACAAAAATCAGGGTAACGGCTTTATACAGCTCTAGCTCATCAACCGGTAATCCTTTTGGACAGGCAGGGTCGCCAAATGATGTGATCGGCCACGTCATCTCTCCCTCCTGCCGTGCGAAGCGAAGCCCCTCCCTGTTGAGCCGGTGCCACTGCCGATGGGCCAGACCCCTTGCCAGGCTGGTCACCGCATTCTTTCACAGCATCAACTGCAGATATCGGAGCTTAAGCTAGATAGACGTGGTCACTCGGTGGGGAAAGGAGGGGGGTGGAAATGGGCGACTGACCCAGTCTCAGGGAGTGGGGGAGAAGTTTCTGAGGAGAGTGGCCGAAGCTGAGCCTGCGGGATCACAGTTGGCTCAGTGCCCCAGAAGGGGCGAGGGAAGATTAGGAAAGCGTTAGGAGATTTGATAGTTAAATGGGAAGAAGCGTTTCTGTGGCCACAGGTATGAATTTGGAATGATGTGTTGTCTCTCTTGTCATTGAGTGGCTGCAGAGCAGTCTGATGGGAGGGGCAGGGGGTTGAGGGGAGACAGTAGGGATATACCAATGCTTGCGGTCCACAGCAGAAACAGGAATATGACTACATTCAAGGTTATGGGAGTTTACATAATAATCTCTGGGTTACTCCCAGTGCCAAGTGAGAGTACACAGCAGATGAACGCTTGGTTGGAGAGATAGCAACAGGAGAGCGTGCTTTAAAATTCCTGACTCCTTGCGACAAGGGCCAGGTAGGTTGTGCCTGGATCAGGCCCCATCCAGGCAATTTGTCTGTCCATTTGGGGGAGGGTTTGAACGAACTTGCCATGGGGTGTCAGAATCATGACATAATATCGGGAGGGGCACACGCAGCAGCGCTGAGAATTGGGAGGGAGAGATACCACCTGAGGGAGAACAGGAAAGGGTGTAGGACAGCATCACAGTATGAGGTCTAAACCAGGAGCATTGTGCATTGCATGAAATGTTCGGACTGTGCAACATTAAATTAGTGAACTGCAAATGCAGACAGTGATGTGGAAATATGATGCTTGTAGTGATAATGAGGGCCCAGTTCAAGAAAAATCAGGACTGAATGCTAAATGTTCTTGGATACATGATGGTCTGCAAAGGAAGGAGAGGAGGAAGAGTGCATGTGGAGATTTATCCCACTACAGCTAGTACAGTGGAGGCAGATTTTATAGTGGCTATGAAGACAGCACTAGATAATTTATCTGACAGCAATGATTTACAAAGATAGAGGGGAAAGGTGAGAGGGTAGGACTAACTGTAGTGCCCTTGCAGCAAGATGGCAGTGTCACGATGGGCTGAATGGACTCCCATGCTGTAACCCTATGTTTCTTCAATAGCAAAAGACAACATCAGCTCGAAAGACTATGTACTATCACAGTATCCCACTCCTCCTCTCTTACATAAGTAGGGTCTTGGCTTTGGCTCAGTATGTAGCACCCTTGGCTCAGATTCAGGAGCTACAGGTTTGATACCCCCTCCAGAGCCTCGAGGACACGATCTAAGCTCCATCAAAAGTACTGTCTTACAGATGGCACATTAAACAGAGGCTCATTTTATCTTCTCCGATTGGGTTAAAAGATCTCAACTTGAAATAGAGCAGATGGCATTCTTCCCAGTGCCCTGGCTGAGATTTATCCAGCAGCCTTTGCAAATAGAACAGATTGTCTAGCTGGTTGTGAGATTACTGCCTCCGTGCACAGCAAACTCCCACACTGGCCACAGCGTTGCCTACAGCAACCACGCTTCATGAGCGCTTTGAGCTGGCAGCTCTTGAATGGCCCGAGATCATGAGAAAAACGACACACAAACGCCAGCTCTTTCTTTGTTAAGTCTGTCCTTGATTTATTCGGCTTGTCCTTTCTGAAAGCTCACTTAATGTTTTAGCAACACTGAACAACACCACTTACAACAATCCTGTGTTTCAAAGGTGGTTTTTGTTGGGACATCACAGCAACTCATCAAACTATCTAGATATTAGGTGCCATTTGTCACGTGACAATGAGTGTGAAACCACTCGGAGGGAAACTGAAGCTCTCTCTTAGACGTAGCCATAGAAGGGTTTACCGAAGGATAATCAATGCCATGCCTTGGACATTAGGAATCCACAAAGATGCAGGTGGTATTGGAGGAAGTGACTACAAAGAGTGGTTTGTGCCTTGGTCTGTCAGAGTCAGGTTTGGGACTGCTAATTTCAAATCAGTTCCTGTATTGACACTGCTATAATCACAACAGAGCTAACTCTCGAGTTTCAGATCATATAAATACAGTGGTGTGATGCAGCTCATAAATGGAGCTCACCAAGGGAGAAACACTTGAGATTGATGGGCGAGTGGGTGGCAGGAGGTGCTCCTTTTTCTTTGCATGCTTTCCACCCTCCAGTGTTTGGTTCTATCATTTATGTGGCAGCAGAAGTGGATCAGTGAGCAATTGGTACGTTATTCTGCATCCAGTAAATAGTTTGTGAAGTTAAGGCATGGCAGGGCGGCTCACCTGAGTGGAATGTGACTCACGGCATTGCCACGTGTCCATGACAACACAAGTACAGCAAGTGGCATCAGGTACAGAAGTTGGGAGTTCCAGCTTTCAATATTCAGACTGGAGTCACAGGGGTGTAGACACCTTGCGGGTGGGGGTGGTGGGGGGAGGGTGCACACTGCAGGTTAGATATGCAGGCAGAAAGGAAATGGATGATTGCCAGGCAGCATAAGAGAACCAAGCAGGCACCGCAGGAGTTTCTGGAATCAATCTCACTTGGATACTGGCGAGGGAAATGGATGCCCAGAGAAGTGCAGCACCAGCCACGTTAATGGGCCAACTCAGCTACACAGGATGGGAGAAAGAGGAATGGAAATCTGAAGGCGATAGGGAATTCCTCAGCAAGGGGGATTGACAGGCGTTTCTACAGCTGCCGCTATGACATCAGAATGGTACGTTGGCTCCCTGGCACCAGGGTAAGGATGTCACAGAGTGGCTGTAGGGTATCCTACCTGGGGAAGGCAGCCAGCCAGAGTCTGTGTTGGCACCAATGAATTAGTTAGGAAGAGGGATAAGGTATTGAAAGTAGAGGTTAGCAAGATGGGAAAGCATTTAAAAGAACAGAAGCTCAAACAGCAGTAAGTTCAGTTACTCTGAGCGTCACATGCTAGTGAGGACAGGTTTACGAGAATCAAGATTGAACTCTTGACTGAAGAACTGATGGAGGGAGGGCATCAGACTTCCAAGCCATTGGGATGGCTGTGACCGGTTCATGATGGTTGGATTGCATCTCAGCAGGAATGGAGCCTAGCATCCCTGCAGAGGGATCTGGCTAATGGATTTGGGGAGGCTTTAATCTTGATTAAATGGCCGTGGGAACCCGAAGAGGATCTTCGATTGAAAGGAAGCCAGTCTGGTGATGAACGATGCAAAAGTGGCAAGTGAAATTAGAAATCAGATGAAATGAGGGCAAGCATCAAACAGGATCACAATGTAGAATAAATGTTATAAAGGCTAAGTTAAGGGAACAATCAGAATGCACGCAGTATTAGCCACAAAGATGGTGAATTGAAGGTGTAAATTGATATTAACTTTGCATTAACTGCCATTGTGGAAGCATGGTTCGAGTGATTAGTCATAGGGTCTGATTCCATGTTCTAAGACTCTTCGGCCCAAATTGTCCATACAAACCAAGTTCCCCAAACTGAACTAGTCCCATTTGCCTATGTGTAGCTATCCCTCTAGAACTTGCCTATCCACGTACCTGTCTGAATGTCTCTTAAATGTTGTAACTGTACTCACCAGTACCACTTCCTCCGCCAGCTCATTCCACACACCCACCCATCAGGTCCCTTTTAAAACTTTCCCCCTTCACTTTAAACCTATGCCCTCTAGTTTTGGACTCCCCTATCCTTGGAAAAAAATCTTGGCTATTCACTTTATCCATGCCCCTCACAATTTCATAAACCTCTAAGTTCACCCTTCAGCCTCCGACACTCGTGAAAAAAATCTCAGTCTATTCAGCCTCTCCCTGTAGTTCAAACTCTCTAGTGTCAGCAACATTCTCAGCAATCTTTTATAAACCCTTTCCAGTTTAACAACATCTTTCCTAAAGCAGGGAGAAAGAACTGTATGCCATATTCCAAAAAAATGGTCTAACCAATGTCCCGTACAGCTACAACATGGCATCCTAACTCCTATACTCAATGCACTGACTGACAAAATACAAGCACGCCAAATGTTTTTTTCACCACTGTCTAACTGTGATGCCACTTTCAAGGAACTATGAACCAGCACCCCGTGGGCCCCCGGTCAATAGCATCCCCCAGGGTCCTCCCTTTAACTGTACAAGTCTAACCTTGTTCACCTTATCAGAATGTGGCACCTCACACTTAAATTAAACTCCAACTGGCTCTTCTTGGCCCATTGCCCCATCTGATCAAGATCCCATTGGACTCTTAGATAACCTTTTTCATCATCCAGTATACCACCGACTTTGGTGTCATCCACAAACCTACTAGCCATGCCTCCAGTATTCTCATCCAAATCATTTATATAAATGAGAAGCAACAATGGACCCAGACCAAATCCTTGTGACACACCCCTGGTCACAGGCCTCCAGATTGAATAACAACCCTCCACCACCACACTATCTTCTGCCATCAAGCCAATTTTGTTTCTAATTGGCTCAGCCTTCCTGCATTCCTTGTGATCTAACCTTAATAATCAGTCTACCAAACAAGACATTGTTGAAGGCCTTGTTAAAGTCCACGTAGACAATGTCTACCACTCTGCCTTCAGTTATCTTTTTGGTAATCTCTTCAAAAAAACTCAAATTTGACAGACACGTACAAATCAACGTTGATGATCTCTAATCAGATCTTGTCTTTCTTAATGCGTGTAAACGCTGCCCCTCAGAATCCTCTAGAACAACATACCCACCCAGTGTTGTCAGGCTCACTGGTCTGTAAGTTCCCTGGCTTCTCCTTGCAGCCTTTCTTAAACAATGACACAACATTATCCAACCTCCAGTCCATCCAGCACATCATCCATGGCTGTAGACAATAGAAATAATTCTGCCAGGGGCTCCACAATTCCTTCCACAACTTTCTGGGAAACACTTGATCAGGTCCTAGGGAACTATCTTTATGCATTTTAAGACTTCCAGCACTTCCTTTTCTGTCACATGGACTCTTGCCAAGACATCACTGTTCATTCTCCCAGGCTTTCATGTTTTTCCTCCCCCACAGTAAACACTGAGGCAAAATTTTCTTTGTAGTATCTCGCTCATCTTCTGAGGTTCCACACATAGGCAGCCTCTTGCAGAGTGATCAGGGCTAGGAGCTGAATATTCATCAAGTGGGGAAGAAAGGTTTCGGGAAGTGATGGCATGGAGTTGTATTATTAGATGAGAAGCATGATCAACATTTTAGTGAGAGAGGATCTTAGGCTGAAGGATCAAGATGTAGAATTTATTTGGGCTGGAACTAATAAATAACAATGGACAGTAAACGTTGGTGGGAGTGGTTTTTAGGCCACCAAGCTGTCATAATTATGCTAAGTTGTCTGACACAATCTGTAAATTAGAGGTGCCTTTAACATGGGTGACGTAGTAAAGTGGAAGACTTCAAGTTGCATTCTGACTGGCTAAGTCTAACAAGCATCAATGCAGAGGAGGATCAATTGCCATAGTACAGACAAGGTGAGCTCCTGGAGCAAGATGTTGAGGAAACAACACATCAAGTTATTTTAGATGTTGTATTATGTAATGAGAAAGGCCTTATTAATAAGTTTGCTGTAAAAAGTAACTATTAGAAAATAGCATGAAATATGATGGTTCTTTATTAAGTTTTAAAGTGATCATAATTCATTCTGATACTAGGCTCTTAAATCTGAACCAAGGATGAAGGGTGAGTAGGCTACAATGGATTTTTTTTAAAAACTGCAGTACAACAAATATACGTCCTCCACTACACAAAAACGCACCAAGGAGGAGAATCAACCATTGCTAACAAAGGAAATCACAAGATCGCATTAAATGAAAGTGGCTTCTAAGGTTACCAGAAAAACAAAAGTGGTATGCCAGAGGATCGTGCAGAGCTAAAAATCCATCACAGGATCACCCAGAAACTGAGAGACAGGGAAAAGACACTATGAATGCAAACAAGGAACATGAAGGTGAATTATGCAATCTCTTGGTTACCTAAATGTCTAATTCAGGTGCAAGAAAATAACTAGTTACTGCAATCAAATGGTTTTCACCAATAGTAAAAAGTTGACTTGGTAATCCATAACTCTAATTTAAAACTTAACTCATTGAAAAAAAACCCATTCACTCACAAGACAGACAACCAAGCCAAATATTATAGTTGGATAAATGAAAATAAACTAAAACATGGGTAAAGAGTTTAATAGCACTAGTTTGGACCACAGACTTTAATTATTTTCTTTCAGTTCCTTCTGACTCTTTGCTAATGATAAGAGGCTGTGCGTGCACCGATTCTCAGTCTTTCATTCACTGATTGAGAATTCACCCTTTCAGGGCCTCCAAGCGTGGTCTTCCTCTTTCTCCGTTGAGCAGAGATTTGCAGAGAAGGAGAGAGAGCGAGCGAGAGAGAGCGCGAGAGAGCGA